>NC_072466.1:18552341-18597676 GCF_027596085.1 Anoplopoma fimbria
ATCAGACCTGGGCATTGTACGGCCCGCGGGCCGTATGATTCTGACCGGCCCGCGAAAGATTACATGATAATTAGAAAATAAAACATATTTTCTAATTATCTTATGGGTGGACTAAAACCGCATTGCTTTTATTTTGAAGCCCATTTATTCTCACAGTGCACGCAATCGTGCACGTCAACTGTGCACGTGAAATGCGTGTGATTGACAACCTGTCTTCTTCCTTGTCACCCCTGAAAAATGCGAACATGTCGGCTCATGCCAAAAAGAGGAAAGTGGATGCCGAAAGCAGAACTTTCAAACAAATATGGACTACTAATGTTTCTTTACTGAAGTCCAGGGTAAACCTGTGTGTTTGGTTTGTGGGGAGCATGTCGCCTGTTTAAAGAGGACAGTCTGAAACGGCATTACGAGACGAAACATGCCGAGAAATACAAACACTTGACTGATGCCGAACGAGCGCGGACATCAACGGATTTACTAGCAAAGCTATATAACAAGTGAAATGGGACACTTGATCCTTTTCTTTTTTTCTGCACAGTAAAAAACAACAACTGAAGAACAGTAAAATGTGGAAATATAACAAGTGAAATGGGACACTTTGCACAGTTCTGAAAACATTAAATGTTTAATATAGGCATGTAAAGTCAAAAAGGCTACAAAACTGGGACACTTTTCTTTACACAGTTACACAGTTCAGTGACATGTCTTGTTTATTTTGGCTACAAAGATGATGTGATGTCTTTAGAAAGCTAAGAAAATCCTTGTTTCAATAGTATATGAAACTCAAAATGCCCTTTGTTATTAATGTGACTGAAAATGAGTCAAATGTTTCACATTTTGTTTATCATTTTGGAAATTCTATTTGAATAAATGATATTTTTGAAAGCTAACCTCACCTTTTAATTGCCAAATAATAACATACACTCTTACCAGCGGTCAAAACAATGCCATTTACTGCTTTTTATATAGAAATAAAATGTATATTATGCATAATTGAGTTCGGCATTTTGGCCCGGCCCTCCAAAATATTTTCAGTTGCTCATTTGGCCCCCTGGGAAAAATAATTGCCCACCCCTGCCCTACATGTATGTTTTAAAAAAAAAACATGAATCTGTCCATTATTTTAATAGTTCAGTATGCAGGATACCAGGTATGTTTATCCATGGCAGTGGCACTAATAGGCCATCACTCATTTTCGTTTCCACATTTATGTTTAAAATAAAAACGTCAATTTGAATAGCTTGTATGCATGATTATCATGCAATTGACAGACAATGTATATATTGGCATTGGTATCAGTTGACAAGGTATGTTTATAAATGGCAGTGGCACGGCCACCCTACTCACTGTACCTCGCACATGTTTAAAATAAAAACATGAATATATGAACCTGTGTATTATTTGAATAGCTTAGTATTGAATGCACAATAACAAGGTATGTTTATACATGGCACTCGGCCCAGTTTAATATAAAACACAATTTTATACAATATATAGTATGGGGTCCCTGCTCCATCTCTCTATCAGTTTGGGGGTCCTTGGCCTGAAAAACGTTGAAGACCCCTGGCTTAGTGTATTTACTGTTGAGCTGTACGCCATCTGAATGGCTTTAGAATGGGTAGAACAAAACAAATGGTTAATCTGTAGTGATTCAATCTCTGCTCTGTACAGTCTCATGCCAGGTACCGCTAGCAATCGTCAGGATTTAACCTATGAAATAATTTCAAGTCATGCAAGAATAAGGAAACAAGGTGCTGAGGTTGCATAAATCTGGGTTCCTGCTCAAATAGGCATTCTGGGAAACGAGAGTGGACAAATTAGCCAAACAAGCTGTTAACAAAGGGATCATTGATACACAAATAAATCTATCAAAATCAAAAGGAAAGAGCATTGTACGGAAGGAAACCAATAAAGAGTGGCAGTAGCACTGGGATCAGGAGACAAAACGAAGACATTTACACTCAATTCAGAATAGGGTTGGTATTGTGAGAAATAGGGGAGGAAACAGAAAACAGGAGACAGTCATTACTAGGATAAGAATAGGGCACAGCAATCTGAACAGTACACTCCACATTATAGGGAAGCACTCAACCGTTTTTTGTGATCATTGTCATGTACCAGAAACTATAGAGCATGTGATGGTTGGATGCAGGAGATATGAAGCACAGAGAAAGGACATGTTGGAAGGAATGAAAATATCAGGAATGACAGGAGCAGGAGTAAAGAATATACTGGAGTGTGGTGGAAGTGGGCGAGGCAGAATATGCTTGGGCAGCTTCTTAAGAAGAACAGGGTTGATGAGTATAAAATAGCATTCCGGACGCGGTAGGAGTTAACGCTAACTAACTCCAGAAGATGGCAGTAGTGCAACGCTAAGGATGCAAGCTGCCGTTAAAACCCCAAAAGAAGAAGAAGAAAAAGCGGGGACGGGGAGGACGCAACAGTTTCCCAGCATACAGTGGGGCATCATGGCGGACACAAGGGAGAAGGGGCTGCAAGACTACAGGAAAAAATTGCTCGAACACAAAGAAATTGACGGGCGGTTGAAAGAATGTAGGATGCTATTTTTTTGTTGACGTTTGTGGTGTGGCATACATCCATCTTGTATGTTCTGATAAGACGCATATTAATGTGTAGCCATCATCAGCTAGCTGTGCCGCTAGCTAGTGCTTTGTCATGCAGTTAGCATCCTCATAGAAATGACTGGAAGTAATGCTAAACTGGAAAATGCTATGGGTGCTATCTTAAGTAACGTTAACGCTAGCTATAGGTAGACAAACAACTGTAAGATTAATGCTATACCTGTGGTTAATAACTTCTAAATCTAGTAAACGTTTGCTTCTGTAGCTATTATTTCGATACGCATATTGTATTTATGTCCTTTATGTTAACGTAATGACGAGATTCACGTGAAGCTAACTATTACCAGCTAACGTTAACTTATGTTATCAGGCATGTTTATTTGACAGTGTGAGCTAAGCTTCCACCCTTAGATCTAACGAACAGTTTAATTCTTGACTGAATTTGTGTGTTTGATAACCAAAACTAGAATAAAACACTGGCGATCCCTCTTTGTTTTCCAGTGAGAGAACAGCTGAGAGAACAAACTAAACAGTACGAGAAGTCAGAAAATGATCTGAAGGCTCTGCAAAGTGTTGGTCAGGTAAGAATATGATCTTTAACTTGTTTACATTTTAGTGTCTGGGATCTCCATAAAGGGAATTAATTCAAGTTGTTGCAACAGCAGACTGAAATTTAATTTTGTAGATCAACACAATTACAGGCAGCCACAGGCATAAATTGAATGTGATATTTCCTATTGTCACTGTGGTAGGCAATAAACAGTTTGCAAAGGCCCTCAGTTTTCTTAAATTCATTCATCAAGTCGGGAATTTGAGACAGGAAACGCCTTTTAACCAGCGTGGTACGTGTTTTTTTTTTTTTTTTCCCAAGATAAAAGAGAGAGACATTGCCATTTTGAAATAATTAATAAATTCATAATTAGCAATACAACTCACTATTGCAGCAAGGTTCTGTTTCAAACTTGGAAGTGATTTAATCTGTGTTTTTAGTGAAGTGCCTCACAATACTAGTGCTTTTATTGAACACACAAGTGGCATGCGACGCATTTTTTATTTGACTGTTATCGTACGTCACACCTTTCATCCAGCCTGACATAGTTTTTTGGGTCTATGAGATCTACAAAATTTGGGTCAGAGTGTCTGTTGGTAAAGCGAAAGGAGAGGGTTAATTGTCTACTAACCACATTTGTGCTTTGTTCCCTGCAGATTGTGGGAGAAGTGCTCAAACAGCTGACTGAGGAGAAATGTAAGTTCATTGGTATATATCTCACATTTACAAGTGTCACAGCACAAGTAGTACCAACAAAATAATTTCAACAAAATATTGCTTTGCATTCATTTGCAAATCGCTACTCTCATGTTTCCATATCTGTATGGCCTCTCTTTTTTTGCTCCATTCTGGCTTCTCTCCTTAAACTGCTCTTTATCAGGCTCATATTGTGCAGGATCCACCCTCTTGAAGCTGGACAGCCAGTGACAAATGACTGATAGCCTGTAACTGTGACACATGTCAAACTGATAAGCTCAGACCTGTAAAGCTTATGTATTTTTGTTTTTATTCCAGTTATCGTTAAGGCCACCAACGGCCCCAGATATGTGGTTGGATGCCGCAGACAGGTAGGTGGTGAACACATACCAATGTGTATTCGCTTCTCTTATATTGCGTTGCCAGATGTTATGGTTATATACTAAACAAAAAGCAATATGAACTTGCCTGCATATATTTGTGTCCGGACCCAAAGGTTCAGAAACTGTCATAAGCTGTGCAGACCATTAGGATCACCTGAAATAAACGGATTGGTGAATAATGGCTCTGACCTGTTTTAAATGAAACCGGTCAAAACAATGATTTTAAATGTATTCATCCTGAGACATGGCAAAAGTGCATAAAGCTTTAAATTATGAAAATGGATCCATTCAAAGTCTTCTTTCCAGGTGTTGGGAAGTAATGCTGCATATGTGAAAAAAGTTGTATGACCATCAGGGGGCGACTACTCCAGTTGTGTAGAAGCCTATGAGAAATTGACTTCTCACTTGATTTATTACCTCAGTAAACATCGTGAACGTGAGTGGTCTCAATCGCTAGTTTCGGAACTACCTTGTGATTGACTGGTCACTACCATAGCTGTAAACAGCGGCTCTACGTTGATCCGCCTCAGTCCAAATATGGTGACATCTGTTCACTTGTTGCAAAAAAAAGGGTTAGGGTTAGGTTTTTATTTTTTTTTACAAATCTGCACTCATTTTTAACCTCTGTGTTAAGAATGTTAACACTAATCTATGTTGATTTTCATTGCAGTTGGACAAGTCCCAGCTGAAGCCAGGCACCAGAGTGGCTTTGGATATGACCACACTCACTATAATGAGGTAGGCTGAATTTAATTAATCAATTAGAGTTGGTTAAACAGCACAACAGTCTAATAAGGATGTAATGTTCAGTATACATTGAAGACGGTAGCGTCCCGTGAGCAGAGTGGATATACAGAACAATGTATTTTTTGTTTTTTAATGGCTACACTTCTACGCACATACAGCTATGGTTGGGTGAGTAACATTTCTCTGTCGTTCAGTCTGCTATTTCAATCACTCTTGTCAGCTATTATTAAAGGACATGGGTGCAGTGTTTCCCCCAGGATTTAGTGAGACTATGGTGGGTGGACGTCAGACCCGCTATGGGGTCCATCTGGTGAATCGTGCATCGGAACAGCGAAAAAAAACTTTATTGGAGAGAAAAAAGAACATTAGAGAGAGCAACAGAGGAGGGATCCTTCTTCCAGGATGGACAGAAATGCAATAGATTTCATGTGTACAGAATGAACAACATAATACTGCTACAACTCATTCAATGCATATGATATAAATTATTCATATAATGAGAGTAGTAAGCAGAATAATGATGGAAAATTTTGGATTACAAATAACAGCAGCAGTAGATATTATCAAATAATATTGATAATAAAAGCATTATTTGTATCAATAAAAGTAATATAAATGTGACTTATAAATATTGGCACAAGGTAGTGAAGTATAAATATTGGAACACGGTAAAGTACTTGCTCTGGGTGAAGGGAAGACTGAGGAGTTTTTAATTCTCAGCTACCAAAAAAACCCACAAGCTCAGCACCGCGTTGTGCTGCTGCGGTTGTAGCACAGTGGAAATGCGCAGCGCTCCGAATACAAAGAATTGTGGCGGTTGACTTGTCAACGGTGCTTTTATTGTGAAGCCCTGCCATGTGCTTAACATGTGTTTCCTGTTCTGTCCAAGGTACCTGCCGAGAGAGGTGGACCCTCTGGTCTACAATATGTCCCATGAGGACCCTGGCAGCGTCTCCTACTCTGAGATTGGAGGCTTGTCCGAACAGATCCGTGAGCTGAGAGAGGTACAACAAAGCCAGCAATAAAACTCATTTTTTAATTTTTTATTATGTTACTCAAATTGTGAAATGTGATGTTTGGATTGTGATTTAGCAGAGGCTCCCATATGTGTTTTATGAGATAACTGTTGTATGGTTGGGCTTTGATTGGAGGGATTCTGTTGTAGTTGAAATATTTAGATTTTATTTTCTGTCTATTGAGTCCAAAACAATGCTGCTATTATCTGGTGGCAGGTGATTGAGCTGCCTCTGACCAACCCTGAGCTCTTCCAGAGAGTTGGCATCATCCCCCCTAAAGGCTGCCTGCTCTACGGGCCTCCAGGTCAGTGGTCCAGTGAAGGAAAACCTGTCTTTAAGCTTGCTAATTTCCAATACGCCGGTGGTTGTACAAACACAATGTACTGTGAAGAAGCAAGAAGACAACGAGTGTAACTGGTAAAAGGCCATTAACCAGGCTGAGGAGGGATTGTAATTATCTGTAAACTCATATCTTCTATTCATGGACTACTTTATCCACCTTTAATCAAGGCCTTTACAGAAAGAATTCAAGTATTCAACACATTATAAAGACACAAAGGTTACAAATCCTGTAAACAATTTGATTTGGCTCTAAATATTTACTCAAGTGTAGATTTTTAAGACCTGTTTCCAAAGCATTTAAAATCGAGTTGCCCTTCTTTGTAAAATCTGACATGTTTTATTGTGTTATATCGATGAATATTTGTCTGTCATATCTGTGTCCAATTGGGCTCGCCCAGTTACTAAAGTTTAGAGATTTAATTCTGAAGCATTGTTTTTGGTAAATAATGTTATCACAGCAAAGGCTCTGCTACCAAGCGCAGCGAACACTTGGAGAGCCTTTGCTGTGATAACATTATTTACTGGCTGTAAAATCATTTAAATGCAAATATCTTAGAAGTGTTGTGTAGTTAGGCACTTGTTTTAGATCTTGTGTTTGGATCTGTAGCTGGTGTTGATGAGAAATTCCGTCCGTAACAGGAACTGGGAAGACTCTTCTTGCCAGAGCAGTGGCCAGTCAGCTGGACTGTAACTTCCTCAAGGTGAGTGTTGGCGCCATGTCAGGTCTGACTGCCACAATGCAGTCATTCAGCTGATTGTGTGTGTGTTTGTGTGTGTGTGTGTGCAACACAGGTCGTGTCCAGCTCCATCGTGGACAAGTACATCGGTGAGAGCGCCAGGCTGATCAGAGAGATGTTCAACTATGCAAGAGACCACCAGCCCTGCATCATCTTTATGGATGAGATTGATGCCATCGGTGAGTCACACTGAGGATCTGGTTTGGTTTTTTTTCTTTCCTGGGGCTTTAACATTTTCGGCTAGGCTTTGTTTTCTTTAAAGTTGTATGTATTTTCTCATCTACTCTGCATGAAGCTACAATGAAAGATTTACAAATGGGAAGCAGCTGAAGCTTAAACGTAGCCTTTGTCACTGACGTTAGCTCGTGCTACTGTCTCGTTCAAATGAAGCCATATAAAGATACGATTTTGGGCTTTTGCCTCAAAGCCCAAAATCCACTTAAACCCCATTACTAGAAGAAACAATATAACAACACAAATAAAACAAAACAATAAAACAAAATAAAAACTGAATAGACACAAAGATAGGATATTACAGTCTCAACTGGGGACTTAGCCGGCGGGCCGTCGGACTGTTAAGTGTAAACATGTTATTTACCATTTACCATTTCAAGATACGATCACAACAGCAGGTACAATCAACGCCTCTGTCAGTCCACCACCAAACAAACAAACAATTACAAACTTGTGGCAACTCACCTATGAAGCCTCATAGTAATCCACAGATCAATAGCATTCAGACAAAAACGGTCTTGTTAAATTGGCAAAGGTCCAAATCCAGTAAAATATTTAGTCCAAAACACATTATTACATCAATAAATACCCATGGACTGCAGTTGCATCATTTCAAATTAGCCCGCAGATATGCCTAATTATTTATGTAGTAACGCTAGTTCGAATGTTATCAAGATGGCGGCTGCACTCTGATCTTTCGATTGACACCTCATTTGACCCATTAGGAGCTTCCATGTCCTGTCTACAGCCTACAATAGCCAACGAGAGTGCGCCTTGAAGGAAAGGGCCTGCCCCTCTTCTTGCATGTAAAGACCGAGCCAATGGCAACCGATTGCTCTGATGACTGGCGCTTCGTATAGCCAATGAAGTTTTGAAAACAACGATGTGCCGCTTCAGTGGTATATTTAAAAGCCACAACAAGGAAGTCCATGCGGCAACATGCCGAGGTGTCCTTGAGCAAGACGCCTAACCCCAAGTTGCTCCCCGGGCGCTTCATTGCAGCCCACTGCTCCTCCGGGATGGGTTAAATGCAGAGAAATAATTTCCCCATTGTGGGACTAATAAAGGCTTAATTATTATTATAAACGCCAACAGCTGATGCCAGGTCTGTGTGCGTCCGTGCGTAAAAGGTGTTAAGTGTGGTTTTTGAGAGTTTTGGAGACTTTAGGAACGTGAATAATGGCGAAACGGTATAATTAATAATAAATAATAATAAGTGTCACCTTTCATTAGTTCAAGACTAGTAGCCTTTTTAGCCTAGGTATGTGACCATGGTTACCAAGGGTCCTTTGGAGTCTCCAAATGGCCTTTTTTTGGAAAACGCCTAGACATACCCTTAGAAAAACATGTGTAAAATATTCATTTTCTGTGGTATTATCAAATTTGAACTTGGACTAGGTAAGGCTTCATGCTGTGGTCCCATTGTATTTTCCAGCTAATAAGTCTCATCTGCAGGCATCTGTTTGCAAAAAAATATTCAGGCGGAAATAAAAACCTTCTACTTCAGTTTGTTCAAACTTCTATTACTCAATGCCAGTAGCACTTACAGTGATTCTGACTGTTGGGGGGGAAAAACTCCAGAGTGTTACCTTTCAAAAGATACCACAACCATGCATGTACTCCAAATGGTTCAAGAACAGCTTTCAATTTACTTTGGGTATGCCTTGGATAGGTGTTTTAGGCTAGTTTTACAGGAGTGGTAATACTTGAGTTAGGACCTGCAAGCCTGTGTGTTGGGAATCCTCACTGTATGATCGTCATGTTTGTGTGTTGTTCCCTGTAGGCGGCCGTCGTTTCTCTGAGGGAACTTCTGCTGACAGAGAGATCCAGAGGACTCTGATGGAGGTAACTGAGTCACTGAAGTGTGAGGTCTTTTCTAAAACACTGTCCTTTAGAAAGTAAATGAGAATAATCTCTAGAGGGATCTTTCTCTACTTCTCCACCAAGGACTGTCATTTTTAAGAGATCTATCCGCTCCATTAAGGTGGCATCTAATGCCTTTGAGTCACCAACTTTAACTCAGTCATTATCTACAACAAAAGCCAAATCCACTGGAGTGTCAGAAACAGCAGCCAGCAGTGAAATGGGCCCTTGGGTTTATCCTATAACTGGTTTCTCCTGGCTCTTCTAACTTTGAGGTCTGTGTATGAGTCCTGGTGGTGAGGAAACTCCTCTGCTCATACCGTGGAAGACGGCAGGCTAAGTTCAATTCCTCCAGTCCCACCCCAGTGAGACACCTCATAATCATCAGTTAGCTCGGCTGCATGTTGCTACTTAGTTCACATTAATTTCCAAAGATTTCATGCTGCACAGCAAGCTTAAACTGCTCCAGTAAAATGAGCTTTTCCCTGTTACCTCTACAAAGTCAAATTATATTCAAGAAACATTTTCGGTAGGTTTCTGAACACAACCATATGGTTCCAGTACTGCTTTCTTCAAGTCTAAGTCCCTGCTCTGAGCTTTGGTAGGCTGAGGCACTCTGAAAAGGCCTGTTTTCATTAGGCCACTTCATTTTCCAAGGTTACAGAAACACTTGCACATCAGAGTGTCTGAATGCTCTACTGAAATACCACCATCAGCAGCATGTATTTACAGTCCCTCCACCTGTTGGGGAAACAGTGTTTTTAAGTTACCTGAAGGCCTCCGTAGTTCTTCTCCAGAGCCTAGCAACTACCAACAACACAGTTAGCAACATAGCTACCGTTTGTTGCTAACTAGAGTAAAACAACTGGTATTCAGTATTAAAAGGCAGGCATGTTTTGTAACTAACTGAAGTAGCTTGGTCGGTATTTTATCACTCTGCTACCTGGGGGTAGCTACTATAAGCTACTTAGTTGATTTGCCTTTTTTGGAAATTGCAAAAAAAATTCTGGTGAGCAGTGATGCAGTGTATGTCTAAGGCTTTTATCCGGAAAAGTCTTGGTTCAGACTAGGTGTCAATATTTTCTAAACATAAGTACAGACTGCACTGTTCTTTATCCATGTATTGAGCCTTGGTACCTGATGACAGAATTACACAGTGAGAGCCAGGTTCAGAGAAAACCAGTCTAAATGCAGATGGTGTCATTGTTCTATAGCCATTACAATGTGCAATCAACAATCACTTCATTATAAGCTAAAGAAAAAACACAAAATCTTATGACTGGATGAGCTACTAAATGGCCACACTAGAGCTGCACCCTGCTGGAAAAAAGACAGGATTTTCCAGCCTTAATGTAGTCCATTTTAAAGACCTATAAACAATATTGTGCTGCGTTCAAGAATTACTGCCGCTGAGCAGTTTAGAAATGAAACTGAGGCTACGAGCAGCCTAATCAATGGAAACACTGTGCGGTATGACTTTTCCTTTTGGATCAAGCAGCAAACAAGTTGTAGCATAACGTGTGCTGCATGACTCCTTGTGGATGCTGAAACAATATATGGTTCAGCCTTTGGCTGCTAATAAACAGGAAAAGGTTGCAGGCCTAAAAAATCATATATAATAAAATAATATAAAAATAGTTTTGTTTTACCTAAAGTATGGGTAATGGTTGTGCCTGGACTGATACTGTCATAGAGCAGCAAACAGGCTGAAACCACAGTACTGTTGTACAGTTAGCATTAAGCACACTCCCAATCACACAAGCACCACAGTATAGTCTGTCTGCAGTGGGACAGCTCTGGTCATCAGAATGAATGAACATGCAATTAGCGGCATGAATCTCACTTTACTAGCAACGTATTCGAGAGTATTCGTTTGTTTTAATCGTGTGTGTCTTTGTTACTGTCCCATCAGCTACTGAACCAGATGGACGGCTTTGATACGCTGCACAGAGTCAAGATGATCATGGCCACCAACAGACCTGACACTCTAGACCCCGCCCTGCTGCGTCCCGGCAGACTGGACCGTAAAATCCGTAAGATCTCTGTTCTTGTTGCTCATCAGTGTGTTAGCCTGTCTGACAGCACACGCAGCCAAACTAAAGTCCTCTTCTCTTCTTCAGACATCGAACTGCCCAATGAACAGGCTCGTCTGGACATCCTCAAAATCCACGCCAGTCCCATCACCAAGCACGGAGAAATAGGTGAGTGAGCAGAACGGCTACCTAGAGGGGTCCTCCACATACTGGACACATCGTACGTCCTTTCTCTCCTTCTTGAACATTAGGAGTTCGCATTTGTTATCTGTTTCAGAGTTTTGCAGTTGTTATGCTGGTTGCTTGTAATTTGGTCATCTAGGCCTCTACGGTGGGGTTGTGCCGGTGCACCGTGTTTTACCACTCCCAACTGGAGCATAGTGAGACTTTGAGCTTGTGAATGAAAATGGAGCAACTCCGGTCTACCTAATGGCAGTAATGCTCCCCTAAGCTGCCTTAGCCACCAATCAACACTAAACAAGCAGAAGAATCAGTCGGCTTCAAATCCAACAGTTGATATATTTGTGCAGTTTTAGTTTTCGTTGAGACTAACACTGCCATGTTTCGTCTTTTCACTTCAAAAAACACATGAACTTTCTAGTAACCTCACACCTCCACTGACGTGATTTCATTCATGTCCTTGGCTCACAGCCATTTCAAAACAAACATAACGTTATGCTATTACCGTATTTTCCGCACTATAAGGCGCACTTAAAAGCCTTTAATTTTCTCAAAAAACGACAGTGCGCCTTATAATCTGGAGCGCCTTATATATGGATTAATTCTGGTTGTGCTTACTGACCTCGAAGCGATTTTGTGTGGTACACGGCGCTCTGTCAAAATGTTTTAGTACGACTTTGGTAAACTACAAAGTCGCACCGCAGCAGCATTACGGCTACCGTAGTCAGGAGCGTCAGGAGTAACACACACTGTGCTTCACCATAATATCACAGTGTGTGTGTATAAGGACCCCAACATGGCTCCTGTCAAGAGACTAGGGCTGTAATCAACCAAAGAAATTCTTTTCGATAAAAAAACTAAGGGGGAGCATCACGTGCATCAAGTGCATCTGCGCAATATAATAGCACATGATTACCGAAAATATATACTGATATCAGCACAAGAAGGCAATTAAACAACAATTCAGGGAAAATTATCTTTATTAAACATCCCAGATCATGTACCAAAAATAAAGCAAAGGCTCAAAACAATAGCCTACAAACAGCCGATATGTCGCATTAGGCAAAAAAAAAAAAACAAATCCAATAAATAGAAATAAATGTGCACAATAATAAAAGGGAACATAAAAGTTACACGGTCATTTAGCAATAAACTGCGAAATAAAGTGCATCAATAACAAGGAAGGCTCACTCAGAACAAATACAAAAATAAAATAATAAAATGCCTCATATCCTGAGCAATAAAATTGACAATTCCTTCTGTGATATCATGTTTGCGTTTGGATGATATAGGAGGTTAACATCAGCGTGGTCTGGGTGCGGAGATCCTGCCGTTGTTGCAATTTGCGGGGCTTTGCAGTTATAAAACGATTATTAGACTAAAATATTGAAATATGTTTAAATGATATTAATATTTTTATAATATTGAAATAACCGTTTTTAGATGATACACCATGTTTTATCTGTGGCAAACTGTTGAGACGACTTTTTTTCCCGCCATCTATTTTGGAAAAATCCACACTGCCGATGTCTTTGACATGGATGGTCGAGAGGAGGAGGACTCAAATGAAACTTAAATCGCTCAAAATAAAAATAAATATTCAGCAATTAAACCACCGGACGTTGAATAACACACACTGTTGCTTCACCATAATATCACAGTGTGATAAGGACCCCAACATGGCTCCTGTCAAGAGACACGCTGACGACGCGGACTTCAAACTCAAGGCTGTCAGTCACGCAGTAGAACATGGGGATAGAGCAGCTGCGAGAGAATTCAACGTTAATGAATCAATGGTACGGAAGTGGAGGAAGTTTGACTGACTGACTGTTTTGTTTCGCTTAATGCGCCTTATAGTCCGGTGCGCCTTATATATGAAAAAAGATCGAAAATAGACCATTCATTGACAGTGCGCCTTATAATCCAGTGCGCCCTATAGTGCGGAAAATACGGTACATTGTCATATTGATTACTATGATTGCAAAACGAGATGGATGTGGCGCCAACTGCCCAGTTTGATGATGTTGGCTACCAAGTGACAGAATGACAATAAACTCATTTTCGATCAATTCCCTCAAATGAATGAAATGCAGGTATTCCTTTCATTTCATTTGTCCTTATCCTCTCAACACTCTTTTTCCAATCCAAATCTGATGTTACCTGAGACGTGGATATCAGATCTCACTTATATAAGGTATAAAAACCTTCTGCTGTGTACTACCCTGGTCAGTCTGATAACACTTTGAATACCTTGGGTGTTGATTGATATTGTCTTTGACATGCTGTAAACATTTAACAGAACTAAATGTTGTTTTCTGTTCTGTTCATAAATGAGCACACATTGATGAATGCACAGAAATCCTAAAAACAACAGACTCATTACCTCAGAGGTTTGACCTTAAACACAGCCTGATTGAGCCACCTTTCTCCTTTCTGAGAGGGGCGGGGCTTCAGCTTTAATCTTCTGATAAAGGACATTATGAGCGACTGAACAGTGAAAACAATATTCCCGAATGGAGAGAAAACACATTTCCTGTGATGGTCTTTGGTTTGTTTCAGATTATGAAGCCATTGTAAAGCTGTCGGATGGTTTCAACGGAGCAGATCTGAGAAACGTGTGCACAGAAGCAGGTTGGGCGTCGGCCATTCAGTTTCGCCATTAGTTTTATTTCCTCAATCCATGTTATTCACTTTTTTTTTTTTTTTGCAGGTTTGTTTGCCATCCGCGCTGACCGCGAGTACGTCACTCAGGAGGACTTCATGAAAGCCGTGCGGAAGGTGGCGGATTCAAAGAAGCTTGAGTCCAAGCTGGATTACAAGCCTGTATAAACCCTCAGTTTCATAGCCCTTCCTTTTAGTTTGGATTTGCTGTGTTCCTTCTCCTCACAGTTGCCAACAAAGTGACTTTTACTTAGTAACCCCTGTTTCAACTGGTTTGTGTGACCTGCCTTTATTAAACTCTGCATCATAAAGGCTGATCATTCCACAGAACACCTGATAAAAAAAACTTGTACTGAAAATACACTCTTATATGGAAAGTTGTGTTTATTTTCCTTCATTACCTTCAAGTGAGCCTGATGGACAGTCAGAATCTCACTGACTGCATTATCCAAAACTCATTAAATGGGCAATTAACGCCAACAACTAATACATATTTGCCCTCTTACCTGTAGTCTAGTTAGTTTTGGTGTGAGTTGCCGAGTGTTGAGATATCGGCTGTAGAGATGTCTGCTTTCTCTCCAATGTCATGGGACCAGATGGCACTCAGCTTGTGATGCTCAAAGCACCAAAAAACTACATTTAAATGATGGCTGACAGTTCGACTCTGATATTTACTGTCAGGCTTGTTCCCCCCAGTGATGGGCTTTTATCGCTGCATCGTTACCGTGTATACTGTAACCTCGTATTGAATATGAAATATAAAATAACATATGTACACCTTACAAATATCAAAGGTAGAATTACTGACAAAATCAATTCTATATTACAAGATTTTTCTATAAGCTGAAATGTATCTAATGTAACATTTGAATGGTGGCACTAAGGAAAGGTCATCATGGGGTCATTGAAATCAAATGGATCATAATTATTCAAACCAAATTTTATCCTAAACAGACTGCCCAATTAACATAAAAGCTTTGAAATACACAACATATCTATGCTCATTCAAAAAGACACCGGGATCTTCTGTGTGATGGTTCCTCGATAATAAAAACAGTAACGCATTCATGTCAAAATAATCTTTAACTTTGAATATTCCACACAGTTCATAAGTCTCCTTCATTTAGTCCGGTTAAATCTTCAGAAATGATTGGCTGTGGTCAAGAAGCACTGCACTGGATCTGGTCACATGAATAATCTGTACACTTGTTTTCTACATCCATGATGATGTGACTAATTTTACGGAGGTTCCAGTGAGTTAAAATAATGCAGCTTTCTGCCTTTGGTCACAACAAAGCGGATAACTCTGTGGCAGGAGTTGATAACAGCCTGTGGACATTATCTGGTTTATAATACACCTATCCACCAGTCATCAATTATATTTCATGTTTACAAGCTTCCACCTTCACAGTTCAACTGAGTTTCTGAGAATGTACTGTAACCATAGAAACACACATTCAAACATCAGCAGTGGCCTGTCTATACATAAGTTGTACATGGACAGTGCTCAAATATCATTTTATACACTATCTGCTGTTCTAATGACACCAGTCACATTCATGCTGTAAACAAATTATACATGCTTATGGTATTTTAAATTAAACTAATAATGAAAGGTGCAGAGATGTGGTTAAAAGAAAATAAGATCACTACATCGCTGTATCCCAAATCCACACTACTAATTCTAAGTAGTTAATATGCAGACTAAAAACACTTTCTGAGTGCGCTGATGTTCAACATTGTCCAATAAATAGGGCACAGAAGGCAACAAATGTAACATACATTGTGTCAAAGCTCCTGAAATATGTTTGAAAAAAAAGAATTATCTGAGAGCATTCTTAAGTCACTGTTTCACTGATGTCCAACACAGCATTCCTTGGATCATTTAGTATGAAGTACACACTGTATTCAGAGCCAGAAAACAATGAACCCCTTGGACTTTACTGCATTTTGTGTAATTTAGTCAAAAACGTTAATGCTTCACTTTAAGGATTTTCTTTGCTTTAGTACTCCAAATAAAGTGAAACTAAATATAGTTTTTTGTGACTATGGTAATACTATATACTATATTATTTAATAGAACATTAAGTTTGAGATGTCGCTGTTCTTATTGCTGTACATAAATCAGTGCCTTGGAAATGTTTAGACTGGTCCTGAACTGTTACCAAGTAAGGTGTGAGGGAGTTGCAGGAATGACTTTGCAATGATGCCCATCTTGCTGCATATGTTCTCTTAATTCCCATTGAGCGGTTCAGTATGGAATCATTGTTCTGCAGCTGGTCCCTGTGTCAGGGTGAAGGACTCCTGGACGAAGGCCCTGCACATGGGGCAGTGCTGGAAGTGTGACACACAGCTGTCACACACACAGGCGTGTCTGCAGGGCAGCAACACCTTGTTCACTGCTGCATTCTGACACACCACACAGTCTTTGCCCCGCCCCTCTGACTGGCACGCCTCCTCCGCCACTGGACTCAGCTCCACTCTACTGGCCTCGTTGGGTTCACTTGGTTGGGCCCTCTGCTCAGATACCCCCCCACTATCAGCTGACATGAAGAGAGGCTGCGAAGACATGAGGCATTAAGGGGCTGTTAACTGTTCACAGGGACTACTGCTCAAATATAATCACAGTGATGTCATGGTTCTCTCAGGTCAGGCCTGGAGAAGACATATTTTTAACAGAAACCCTGAAATACAAACTTGAGGTGTGGAGTTTGAACTTAAGTGGCTGCTATCAGATAGAGATAATCTAATAAAAAGATGCTTAACAGTTGTATTATTGTAAACGTAGGACCCAATGTTTTTGAGCAAGGAACATCAACATTGGTTGATGTATGCTGATGCTGTCATGTTTTCAGTTCTCACCATGACGTGTTTTTTTTTTTAAAGAGCAGCAGAGTGTTTCAGCTTTTTCAGCAGCATGGACAGTTCCAGACACTTTATGTGGAGGAATAGGGGATTCTTATATTTCCAACTAACCACTGAGTCTTGCACATCCCACCAAATGTAGAGAGGGACATGTCCGTGTAAACTGATATGTGTGACGTCACTCATGGAACCCCTGACGACAGAACACAGGTTTTTTTCCCAGTTTGCCAAGTCTGACTGCAGTGAGGGAGTGACTGTCAGCATCCGCCTTTTGTGCAGAACCCGATGCAGACATCGCTAACATTGCCGTCACCACTCTGTGGGGCACGATGTGTGACAGCTGAATTTTTAGGGCATCGATCCTGGTTGAAGACAGTTTTGCTCTTATTGTGACTGAGCTCATATGCAATCCCAGGTAAATTAATGATTGGGACTGGAACAGAGAGCTCTTCTGCCAGTTTATGGTGAAAACTGGCCAACTGGAGCATGTACGCCCTTGAATTTAGCCTCGAGATCCATGTATTCTAAAGGCTGCAGGCTGTGCAACACTGAGCCTTGCTCCATAAGCGGCTTGTGGCTCTCCGGCCGTGAGGCCGTAAACGCATGACGGAATCAGCGTTCCACACTGTGTCCAAAACCTGAGTCTGGAACATCACAACTAACTCCTAACTCTTGGTAATTCTTAAGTTCAGAAACACACATTTAAAAAGAGGAAGGGATTTGGCTGTGGCTGCTGCATCGGTGAGCCTTTGATCTGTGTGGGAGAGCTGAAAACTGCTCAGTGGTTGCATAAGCAGACTGGCTGAGAGGAAAAAGCTTAAAAGGGCTGTATTCAGTTGCTCAGCTGGAATCAGACACGCATTTCCCACATTCCATCACTGCCACAACGCCACTATTCGTGGGTCTGCAGGGCGTCCAGGTTGGAGCAGGTGGGGGCCACACGCTGATTCTTACAGTGACGGCATGGAGGCACCGGAGTGTGATATTTTAGAGGTGGAGAAGGCATGATCCAGAGCATGCTGAGGCGCAGCAGTAGCTGGACGGTGCCTCATCTTTGAGCGAGAGCCTCACCTTCTGGTGCTGCAGCTGAAGTGCAGCTTTGCTCCAGAAGGTGTGTTTCCTCACCCTCTCGTGCAGATGAGCCATCTGCCGTTCAGGAGTAGTGGTCCAACGAGCCCACAGGGGGGATATGGGACAATCCCTCAGCTCCAGGCAGCTTTTCCTAGGTTCAGAAAAGCAGCGTCCTTGAGGCCACAGTGGAAGAAGTTGTGCAACGCACAAGGGCATTAAAAAAACTTTATGAACCTTTATGGGCATGGATTGCACTTCGGCTGCAGCACCAGAAGGTGAGTCGCTCGCTCAAAGAAGAGGCGCCGTCCAGCTACTGCTGCGCCTCAGCATGCTCCGGATCATGCCTCCTCCACCTCTAAGATATCACACTCCGGTGGCTCCACACCATCACTGTAGGAATCCGCGTCTGGCCCCCACCTGCTCCAACCTGGCCGCCCTGCAGCCCCACAAACAGTGGTGTTAGTGGCATCGATTATTATTATTATTAGTCACATTACTATTTCTATTCCCTATAGCATTATTTTTATTCTACTATAGTCATTGCTGCTTTTATTATTAGTAGTCTTCATTTTTCCTTCGCTACTCCGCTGTGATTATATGAATAATTTATGTCATATACATTGAATGTGTTGTATCTCTGTTATGCTGTTCATTCTGTACACATGACATCTATTGCATTCTGTCCATCCTGGGAGAAGGATCCCTCCTCTGTCGCTCTCCCATAGGTTTCTTCCTTTTTTCTCCCTGTTAAAGGTTCTTTTTAGGGGAGTTTTTCCTGTGCCGATGTGAGGGTTCCGGGACAGAGGATGACGCATGTGTACAGATCGTAAAGCCCTCTGAGGCAAATTTTTCAGTTGTGATTTTGGGCTATAAAAAATAAACTGAATTGAATTGAATGGGAAAAAACCTGATAGCAACAGTACTTAGAGGGCGGAGCCTATACAAAATAGAACACTGAACGCTGCCTGTTTATAATGTCTGCCATGCATCATCATTAAAGGACAGCGCATGAAACAGACTCATATTTAAAGGGGACATAACATGCTAATTTTAAGGTTCATATTTGTATTTTGGATTTATACCAGAAGATGTTTACTTGCTTTGGTGTTCAAAAAACACATTATTTTTCTCATACTGTCTGAATATTCCTGTATTCACCCTCCGTCTGAAACGTCAAATTTGATTGGCTTGTTAAATCAAACGTGTACTCATCCAGGCAGCCCACAACAAACTGGGTCGTCATGTTTCAGTTTGTGGGTTGGTATCCTCCAGCTACCCAGATGGATGTGTACGATATGTCCCCTTTAACTCTTTTTTGCTCACTCGCTGTATGTAAAGTGTTTTGCTCGACAATCCTTGTCCCTAAATAGACTGTACTTGTATAGCTCTGTTCTTGTCTTCCGACCACTCAAAGCTCTTTTACACTACATGTCATCATTCACACCCATTCATACACTGGTGGCAGGAGCTACCATGCAAGGTGCCACCTGCACATCAGGACTATCTAACCATTCAGACCCGTTCATACACCGCTGGAACAGCCTGCAGGAGCAATTTGGCGTGAAGTGTCTTGCCCAAGGACACATCGACATGGACTAGCGCAGCCGGGGATTGAACTACCGATCCTCTGATTGAAGGACAACCTTGCACATTTGATTTCTTATTTCATGTTGGTCATTTTTGCTTTTCATGTATATTTATTTAATATCTATATTTACACCTATTTTTTCAGTACTTGTGTACATAACAGGTTTGTCTATATTTTACCGTTGTCTGTCTAGCTGTGTTGTCCTTGTCCCTAGTTGTTCTTTCTATTTCTGAGTAAGAACTTTGGGAGAGATGCAAAACAAATAGTATAGAGTCAAATTCCTTGTATGTTCACACATGCTTGGACAATAAAGGTGATTCTGAATCATTTCTAAGCCATTATTAAGAATAATTTATGGGTTGCCAGGTTGTGGAAAATTCTCCTCGAGCAACACTTTAGCCCTTGAATTCATCAGGCAGACTACTGAATTGGACAGTTTGACCACTTACCTTTTTAAAAAGACCATCCTTAGTAGTACTAACATTAAGAACCGAAAACCTTGCATGGTGTAGTAACATTTAGAAAACTCCCCTTAAGATCCCTTGCTTAACAGCTCAGTCAGCAAACCACTCACAAGTACTTTCATAAAATCTGGTCTAAAAACGAAGTTCCTCTCAGTCACGTTGTTTTTGGAAGTAATAGTTTAGTTACCTTGATAAATAACACGGAGCCCCTGACTGTGTTAGTTCAGAACAATCTGCTTGAACCAAAATGTGACGTACCTTTAACTCAAACATGTTCCCTTGGGAGGTGAGAAGGTACTGAAAGAGAACCCGTGCAGAAAGGCTGTATTTGTCATCAGGAACATGAATAACTGTTATACTGGCCACCTGAAAAAGGGAAAGACAGCATTATGAGTGTCTTTAAGTTTTGGTTATGGAATCACTTCTCTTGAAGTCTCTTATTTTCTTTTCTTCCTAGAGAGCTTGACTTGATAAGAATAGTTGGGACACTGTATGTGATGGGACTTGCAAACCTGCAGTTTCTCTCTACTTTCAGTCTTTGTGCTAAGCTCAGCTGAATTAACGAGCTCTGTAGTGAAAATACAGTCTGGTCATCTGACACGAAAACAAACAGAAAATAAGCACACTTCCTAAAATGTCTGAATGTGCGATGGACTCACGATGTTGTAAGTGTTTCTTGCTTCTGGCTCTGCCAGTGTCAACACAGCCACAAGAGGGTAGCGTTCCCTTGGCAACGGCCCAAAGTCTGTGATCCCCTGGTCAGCAGGAATCTGTGTGCGGTGTTCCTCTCTGTCCTCACTGCCGAGGCTGGGGGGGCGGGGTCAAAGAGCCGAACACAGAGGGTAAAGCCAAAAACATATCTCTGTCATAATGATAAAATCATAGCATTGGCTGCTTTCATTGAGTTCTGTCCAATAAGTACTGTGTCAACATTATGAGGGGAACATCCCCCCCCTGTGCAAGACACTGAACCCCAAGATACTCTGCTCCTGATGCTTAGGATGGGTTAAATGCAATGTCTTTAATAATAATAAATAAGAATGTATCCCATTTATTGAGTGCTTTTCTATAAACTCAAAGATACTTTACAAGATAAACTTAAAACAAAAATAAACTATTTAAAAAATCTAAGATTAAATATATTAAACAGGCACTATTATGCTATTTTCCGGGTGCATATTTTTATCTCAAGTTACAGTTACAACATGTTTACATGCGTTAATGCTCATAATCCGCCTAGTTGTTCTCATCCTGGCTGTCCTGCAGCACCTCTTCTCACCCTCTCTCTGAAATGCTCCATTGTAGTGCTTGCTCCTCCCTCCAAAAAGCAAAGTCTGCCCTGATTGGTCAGCTAACCTGGTGTAGGTCACAACCCGCTGTTGTGATTGGTCAACGTTTTGCATGCGTCGGAAATGTCCCGCCCCTTACAAACAGAATTTAGCCCCGTCTTCAAGAGCGGTTCAAAACCTTAACCTGCACATTATTAACCTTGTGACTACTGTAAAGGATACTGGAAGCTGTGGCAGTGGTGGTAGCGGAGCTGCATGGCCTCCTGCAAACAATGGGGTGTACTGAGCCGCGCGTGGTGCTGGTGGGCCTGCAGCACAGCCTGCAAGGCGCTGACCTCGCAGCCCCAGAAACAGCTCAGGACACAGGGCTCAAGACAGCAGGGCATCAAGGACACACCGTCTGCAAGGAGTGTCCTCTACGGTTATGATGGCATGGGCCACAACACACAAAGCTACCACTCCATGCTCATACTGGATATATAGCGGCTGGAACATTCAGAACTGCAGATTTATAGTTGTAAACATGCTTTGTTGGTGAGATTCATATTATCACATGAAAGCTTCCAATCCACAACAGACACAGAACAGGAAAGATATCGGCCTTCTATTCAGGCAACCATTTCCTCGGCAGTACTTCCTGTACTTCCTGTAGCTGGACATTATACAGATTCAGATAGAGACATTCACATACAGTATGACCACTGTCTTTACCTGTACCACTCTGGAAAGGAACTGTTGTTATTCTCTTGTTATCCTTCATTGCATTTGTTAGCAAGAGTAAGTCTCTAACATCCCCACATACTAAAAATCCTCATGAGGCAATCTCCACTCTTCATCTCTTCATCTAGTGTTCTATACTGAGGATGACTGTTCTCACCAGCGACAGATGCCGGCCCAGAGCCCATCTCCAGGATGAAGGGATTGGTCATCTGAACCATTTTCTTCTCAGGGGTTGGCAAGAGAGACTCTGTCTCATCAGAGCTGCGAAGGATCACTGGGACATCAAAGCCAAACCTGCACCACAGGGGAGAGAGTGGACAAATTTGTTATGTTCTGCATGGCTCTCTTATTATCCTAACTAAAAGTTTTTCAAATCAAACTTCCACTCTGTTGACTCTCTGTCCAACAATAAATCCCAAATATGTTTGTGTTCTCCTGACCATATATCTGTCACCGAGACTTTTATACAAGAAATGTCGAACTACCATGCCTTTATTGGTTTTTACTGCACACTACACTTAATACTTATGTATTTTTTTTATTTGTACCTAGGCCGTTTAAAACAGTGTGCGTGTATCTAATACCTTAACGTTACTTTCATACTTGAGAATAAATTTGGCCAAAATATATTTTTGTAAACATCTCCGATGGGAATAATCTACAGACACTACAGAAGTGACAACTGTCTTCAGAAGCTATGGCATTGCATTGAGTAATATTATGTCATGCTAATTTTCGAAGTGATAATGTAGTCCACGTATTTGAATCGAACAAATCCGAGAGAGACGTGAGGGGATAATACGTGAATTTAATATATTCAATTAAATTAAATTCAGTTGATTTTGTTTAGCCCAAAATCACAAATTACAAATTTGCCTCAGAGGGCTTTACAATCTGTACTCATGCGACATCCTCTGTCCCGGAACCCTCACATCGGCACAGGAAAAACTCCCCTAAAAAAAACCTTTAACAGGGAGAAAAAAGGAAGAAACCTATGGGAGAACGACAGAGGAGGGATCCTTCTCCCAGGATGGACAGAATGCAATAGATGTCATGTGTACAGAATGAACAGCATAACAGAGATACAACACATTCAATGTATATGACATAAATTATTCATATGATCACAGTAGTAAGCAGAGTAACGAAGGAGAAAATGAAGACTACTTATAATAAAAGCAGCAATATCAAACTGTCGTTGCCAAGTCAGAGGCTAAGCTAACGTTAATTTGGCTAAATGTCACTTACCAGCCCAGCACCATAGCGGCGGTAACAACGAAACACAAAGAAACCACACTAATGTAAAACAATGGGGAGTACTCATACAAAGTGACAAGAAAAACTGCCGCCATTTCATATTATTCATAGGCCAAATTATCACAAAATCCTGTGGTAAACACTTCCCATGATGGCCATGACAGGAACTCCTAAAACAGAACTACGGTGGCCTAGACGCTAACATTATATGAAGTATCTCACGTTTACATTTTTACTGCAATGTAAATTGCTAGCCACTTAAAAAGTACATGTTCAATTTGAACATTTCATTTCCGAGTTTTAGATGCAATTAGATCATCTTGTTATAATCTAAGTAGACAACACAGCGAAAGCTAGAACACATTTAATAAACATATGGTGAATTTGTCTTCAAATTAAAAGCGTAAATGTAAAAAATATGTTTCACGCTTGCTGCAAGCTATGTTTAGATATTACACAGTGAAAATATAGTTAAGAAAAAAGCTAACATTATTTTACTTGTATACTGTTGTATTGTCAGATACACGTTTATAGGTATTGCCTTTTTTTATTTTAAAAGCAGTTATTCTTCGTCGTGGATCGAGTTTATTTTGAATGTTTCAACAGGAAATGAGTAGTTTGTTGTCATTACCTTGACATTATGGAGCATCCGAGATTACCATCCTAGCTGGTACCGTTCATTGATTACTCCAGCAGTCGCTGTCACGGGAAAACGTGAATGTACAGGCAGAACGTAGGAGGTATATGTGTCGTTTAAACAGCCGGGGTAAATATGGTTTAACCTATAGCTATAATGTTAAGAGACATTTGCGGGATCAGAACAGTTCGTCATACAGATGTTACCAGCTGGGAAGAAAGACACTGTTAATGTTAATGCTAGTCTAACGGTAGGGACATCATAGTGATTTCTTTATTACACATTTTCATGTGTTAGGAGTCTTATAATTTGCGGCCAAACCATGAGCAGTATGAAGGATAAACCGACTATCCGCCAACAGAGCTCGGAAAATAACTCAGTCAGCAGTAGTGAATGGGATATGGCAAATGATGTGTTTGTGTCCGGCTACGACGACAATCCGGTCGGAGATGATGTTGTTGCTGGGGACAGGGACCTAGAGCCCGGCTTGGACAGACACCTGCCGCTGTTGTCCCAGGATGGCATGATGCTGGGCCTGGCTGTGGAGGAATATTCGGTTCAATCGTATCTGGAAATTGATCCAAACTACACCGAAAGTGACGGGAATGTCACAAGCAAGAAGCGCATTCGGTCCAATAGCTCCAGGCACCGCGGTGAGATCGTCACGGAGCTGGGACCAGAGGAGGTCCGGTGGTTCTACAAAGAGGACAAGCGGACGTGGAAGCCATTCGTCGGACACGACTCTTTAAAAATCGAGGTCGTCTTTAGGAGATTTAGTGAACAGAACCCTGACAAGAGCAAACGCCCCGTTGATCCCGCCGAGGCCGAGGGGAGGGAGGCAGTCAAGTCCGACGAGATCCAGCCTGAGAGCGGAGCGGTGGACGGTGGAAGTGAACGGGCGGAGTCGACGGTGCAGCGCGGCGGAGGGCAGGGGCTCTCGGTGTCAGAGGAGATCAGGGACCCGGACGACACGAGCATCAGCGTGGAGGCAGTGTGTGTCAGAGGGGGGCTCTATGAAGTGGATGTCAGGGAGAAGGAATGCTACCCCGTTTACTGGAACCGTAAGCATGTCAATGATTTATGTCCATACTGATTATGCTGCTACTATTAACTACTGCTATATTAGCACTTCTAGAACCACCAACCTGAAGTTTCCACTGCTTCTGTCTAAGGTGGTACTCCCTCGCCTTTGGCTAATAAGAAGTAACGTTAGCATTATTACTATCATCACCACCACTGAGTACTACCAGTGTTCTTCTAGCATTGTACTGCAGCTGCCACTATCACATCACGCAGGGCTACTACTACCAGCCTACTACTACCATGACTATTAGCTTCACTGTTTCAACGTTTTATGCCACAAGTGCAAACTCTTATCATTGTTGATAAAATGACACAATTTGTCGATTCATCAGTTACTTGATTAGTTGTCACTTATTATAAAGCAATGTGGCAAAGCAGCACACATTTTGAAAAAGTCTCACTGGGCTCTGCTAACTCTCATTAGAAACTGAAAAAGATGAGTTCTCAGAGTTCACGTCCAAAGCACAAAGAAATTCAGAATTTTTTTTTCAAGATGTTATCAATCTAACTAATTGATTGATGAATCGTGTCTAAAAAACATGATACATTAACCACCAAAATTACATATATAAATCATTAAAAAAAAGTGCTGCCAAACTAACTTAAATTAACTGTCTTTCGCTTTCTTCTCTCAATCTCTTCACATCTCTTTTTCTTTTAAGTATTTGTGTGTCCTGTTAGGGAAGTAAATACAGAAAGCACAGGCTACACAATCTTTCAAATAGTGTCTGAACTGATGTCCCTCAGAACAAGACCGTATTCCTGTGATGAGGGGTCAGTGGTTCATTGATGGAACGTGGCTTCCCCTTGAGGAGGACGAGAGTGACCACATCGAGATGGAGCACCTCGCCCGTTTCCGGGGGCAACAGATGAGGGACACCTACGAGATGGAGGTGGTGACCGCCACAGTGGACAGCAAGGATGGTAAGGAATGTGAGAGAGAGTGTGGAAGAAAGTAGACCTAGAAAGACATGTGTGTGACAGACAAAGATAGGTGTGTGTGTAGATGAGTGTGAGCGTATAGAGGCTGCAGGTGTTGTGAAATGGGTAACTGTGTTTGTGGGTGTGGTGGGGTAACTCTGCCATTCAGAACAGAGCCACAAAACAAGTCAGGTTGTCAAGTCAGCTGACTCCAGCTGGACCAATCGGAAGCTCACCTTAGAGAAAGGAAGGCGGGAAGGCACTGAGTATGTGTACAGTCTGTATCACGGCTTTTGTACAATGCCTATAAAAAGTATTCACCCCCTTGGATGTTTTCCCCTTTTGTAGCTTTTATACATGAAATCATGGTCA
Source organism: Anoplopoma fimbria (assembly GCF_027596085.1). Taxonomy (NCBI): domain Eukaryota; kingdom Metazoa; phylum Chordata; class Actinopteri; order Perciformes; family Anoplopomatidae; genus Anoplopoma; species Anoplopoma fimbria. The sequence continues at coordinate 18,578,633 of NC_072466.1, forward strand.
ATATAATTTGCATAAATATTCATCCCCTTTAAAGTGAGTGACCTAATTCAACAGAGGTCCAGCTAGTTGATGCCAGCAGTGTCACAATTAGTGAAATGGAGATCACCTGAGTGCAGTTGATGTGTGTCAAGTGATTGTAGTATAAAAACATCTGTGACTGGGAGGTCCAGTCTCTGGTTCATCAGTATTCCTGCTACAATTGCAACATGAAGACAAAAGAACACTCCAAGCAACTTGGAGAAAAGCACTTGTTTAAATCTGCCTAGAGCTGGCTGTCCTCACAAACTGAGTGACCGGGCAAGAAGAAACCTGGTGAGGGAGGCCACCAAGACACCTACGACCACTCTGAAGGAGTTAAAAGCTTCAGTGGCTCAGATGGGAGAGACTGTACATACAACAACTGTTGCCCGGGTTCTTCACCAGTCGAAGCTGTATGGGAGAGTGGCAAAGAGAAAGCCACTGTTGAAAAAATCATATGCCTGGAATTCGCCCAAAGGCATGTGGGAGACTCCAAGGTCAATTGGAAGAAGGTTCTTTGGTCTGATGAGACAAAAATTGAGCTTTTTGGCCATCAGACTAGACTCTATGTTTGGCGAACACCAAACACTGCACATCACCACAATCACACCATCTCCACCCTGAAGCATGGTGGTGGCAGCATCATGCTCTGGGGATGCTTCTCAGCAGCAGGCCCTGGAAGGCTTGTAAAGGTAGAGGGGAACATGAATGGAGAAAAATATCGCCACATCCTGGAGGATAATCTCCCAAGTCGGAGAACTACGACTTGGGAGAAGATTTATTTTCCAGCAAGACAACGACCCCACGCATACAGCAAAAGCTACACAGAAATGGTTCAAAGACAACAAGGTGAATGTTCTGGAGTGGCCCAGTCAAAACCCAGATCTCAATCCAATCGAGAATTTGTGGCTGGACTTGAAAAGAGCTGTTCACGCCCGATCCCCGAGCAACCCGACAGAGCTTGAGCTGTTTTGCAAGGAAGAATGGAGAAAAATTGCAGTGTCCAGATGTGCCAGCCTGATTGAGACATATCCACACAGACTCAGTGCTGTGATTGCAGCCAAAGGTGCATCTACTAAATACTGACCTGAAGGGTGTGAATATTTATGCAATCATTTACTTTACCTTATATATTCTTAATTAATTGACATTATTTTGTAAAAAGCTGTTTTCACTTTGATATTAAAGAGGTTTATTTTGCAAATTCTTGTCAAAAAAGCCAAATTATATTGACCATGATTTCATGCATAAAAGCAACAAAAGGGTTAAACATCCAAGGGGGTGAATACTTTTTATAGGCATTGTAAATGGTCTTCAATGCACTGGAGTTTCACACACATTCCAAACACCCTCATGGGGAACAGATAATTAATTATGCTGGATGAAGTGTGTCACTTGCTGTTTATCACTGTGTGACTGTCTCCCAGCCATCCACAGTCTGAAGCTGAGCCGGAGTCATGTGGACTGGCACAGTGTGGACGAGGTGTACCTGTACAGCGATGCCACCACCTCCAAGATCGCACGTACTGTCACTCAGAAATTGGGCTTCTCTAAAGGTATGTGGAAATGTCACAAGATGTACACAAAAGGAGATATCTGATGAAATAATTTGTCTAGCCATTTACTTCCATGAACAACTTCTGAAGAATTTGACCTGGTGTCATTTCTATAACAACTGGAATGAAACACGGGGTCAAAGGTCATCAAGGATCTTAAACTATAGTGCAGACAAGGTAGTATGGTCAGGAGAACAATCTCAAAGAATTTGATACATTTTCTAGCAGCCCATAAAATATTTGAGAGTTTAACAAATTAGTTGCTTTACAGGCATACAACAGAATGTATTTGACATCTTTCACACATTCATTCCGTCAAGGTAGTAGTTTACGTCTGTTTTCTATTGACGTTGTGCAGCAATTTTTGGCAACATCCCACCTACACCAGTGCAGCCCCTTGAATTTGTTTACAGTGTTTTTTTTCAGTGTGAAAGCAAACACCAAAACTATCTGCAAAAAAGATACCACTAGACGTAAGAGAGAGAATAAATGTTGTTTAGTAATGTGGCTTAACTTACCCTTAAATAAACCATGAACCGACTTCTAAAAGGAACTGTGTAAGATTTAGCTGCATCTAGTAGTGAGTTTCAGGCTGCAACCAACCAAACACCCCTTTGCTCAGAGAAGTACGCTGGCCTTCAGGTAAAGATAGGTATCTTTAGGATTTTATTTCTACTAGTATCAATACTCTGTTCTCCTTCATGACTAAATCGTTGTGTGTATATATATATATATATATATATATATGAGAGGAAAAAGATCAGAATGTATTTATGGTTTAAATATTGTCTCTAATGCAGCAACAGTTATGATGATCGGCTTTTGTTTTATTGCAGAGAAAGTAAGGAGTGTAGTTGCCGTTGTTTTGGTACGCATCCCTACTTTTAGGTAATGTAGAAACACAAAAGGCTCTCTGTAGAGCCAGTGTTCAGTTTGTCCGTTCTGGGCTTCTGTAGAAACATGGTGGACTCCATGGAAGAGGACCTGCTCCTAATGTACAGTGGGTACGGAAAGTATTCAGACCCCTTTAAATTTTTCACTCTTTGTTTCATTGCAGCCATTTGCTAAAATCGAAAAAGTTCATTTTTTTCGCATTAATGTACACTCAGCAACCCATCTTGACAGAAAAAAACAGAAATGTAGAACTTTTTGCAAATTTATTAAAAAAGAAAAACTGAAATATCACATGGTCATAAGTATTCAGACCCTTTGCTGTGACACTCATATTTAACTCACATGCTGTCCATTTCTTCTGATCCTCCTTGAGATGGTTCTACTCCTTCATTGGAGTCCAGCTGTGTTTAATTAAACTGATTGGACTTGATTAGGAAAGGCACACACCTGTCTATATAAGACCTTACAGCTCACAGTGCATGTCAGAACAAATGAGAATCATGAGGTCGAAGGAACTGCCCAAGGAGCTCAGAGACAGAATTGTGGCAAGGCACAGATCTGGCCAAGGTTACAAAATAATTTCTGCAGCACTCAAGGTTCCTAAGAGCACAGTGGCCTCCATAATCCTTAAATGGAAGAAGTATGGGATGACCAGAACTCTTCCTAGACCTGGCCGTCCAGCCAAACTGAGCAATCGTGGGAGAAGAGCCTTGGTGAGAGAGATAAAGAAGAACCCAAAGATCACTGTGGCTGAGCTCCAGAGATGCAGTAGGGAGATGGGAGAAAGTTCCACAAAGTCAACTATCACTGCAGCCCTCCACCAGTCGGGGCTTTATGGCAGAGTGGCCCGACGGAAGCCTCTCCTCAGTGCAAGACATATGAAAGCCCGCATAGAGTTTGCCAAAAAACACATGGAGGACTCCCAAACTATGAGAAATAAGATTCTCTGGTCTGATGAGACCAAGATTGAACTTTTTGGCGTTAATTCTAAGCGGTATGTGTGGAGAAAACCAGGCACTGCTCATCACCTGCCCAATACAATCCCAACAGTGAAACATGGTGGTGGCAGCATCATGCTATGGGGGTGTTTTTCAGCTGCAGGGACAGGACGACTGGTTGCAATTGAAGGAAAGATGAATGCGGCCAAGTACAGAGATATCCTGGAAGAAAACCTCCTCCAGAGTGCTCAGGACCTCAGACTGGGCCGAAGGTTCACCTTCCAACAAGACAATGACCCGAAGCACACAGCTAAAATAACAAAGGAGTGGCTTCGGAACAAGTCTGTGACCATTCTTGACTGGCCCAGCCAGAGCCCTGACCTAAACCCAATTGAGCATCTCTGGAGAGACCTGAAAATGGCTGTCCACCAACGTTCACCATCCAACCTGACAGAACTGGAGAGGATCTGCAAGGAAGAATGGCAGAGGATCCCCAAATCCAGGTGTGAGAAACTTGTTGCATCATTCCCAAGAAGACTCATGGCTGTACTAGCTCAAAAGGGTGCTTCTACTCAATACTGAGCAAAGGGTCTGAATACTTATGACCATGTGATATTTCAGTTTTTTTTTTTTTTATAAATTTGCAAAAAGTTCTACATTTCTGTTTTTTTTCTGTCAAGATGGGTTGCTGAGTGTACATTAATGAGAAAAAAAAAATGAACTTTTTCGATTTTAGCAAATGGCTGCAATGAAACAAAGGGTGAAAAATTTAAAGGGGTCTGAATACTTTCCGTACCCACTGTAGATATAAATGGTCTTTTCTAAGCTAACAAACACAACAATTTTTAGTTTCACGTGATTATACCCTGAATAAAACACAGTTATGAATGTTATATTTAACTTTCTGCCAAAATGTTAAACACTGTTCCTTTAAAGCTTGACATATTTGTAGGTTACAGAACGGAGTTAGATATAGTTATTCATTAAAACCTCAGGGAACTTTACATTTATGGTGCGCTCTCAAAACCATTATACACAAAACAACTTAAGGGGTTGTTCTTTGCACGTTGAACTACAATAATGGCACATCTCAATATCAGGGTCATAACAAATGACCATGTCACATGGTTTACTTGGTGATGAAGGGTGAAGTCAAAGTGTCCTCGTGTGAGACATAGAGCCCCAAGTTGCTTTCGGGTGCTTCACAGCAGCCCACGCCTTTGAATGATTAGGATGGGTTAAATGCAGAGGTTGAATTTCATCTGTTTATTTCACGATAGAAATTAAGTTTCAGAAAAAATTTAAAGATTGCTTTATTGTGCCGGAAAATGGTTTGACCGTGTTAGTTTATTCCTTGTAGTTGTAAGTCGGCACTGTCACATAACTGACCAAACACTGGCACACTGCTCTGAAACACATCACCCCAGGTAATGAACCCTCTCATGTCCTCAGCCTCCAGCAGCGGTACACGTCTCCATCGGGGTTATGTAGAAGAGGCAGCACCTGAGGACACCCCACCTGAAACCACGCACATTGTCTTTGTGGTGCATGGTATCGGCCAGAAGATGGACCAGGGCCGCATCATCAGGAACACCAGCATGTGAGATATGGGGAGGGGGGGGTTGCCAGTAGGGGGCACACATAATTGAGAAAGAATGAGAATTGTTTTGTCTTATAGGATGAGAGACGCCGCCAGAAAGATGGAGGAGAAGCACTTCTCTGATCGCACCACAGAGCATGTAGAGTTCCTTCCTGTGGAGTGGAGGTCAAAACTGGCTCTGGATGGAGGTATGCTGCACCTCAGCACACACACATCCAAAACAAAAGCAGGAGTGATGTGCAGTAATGTGTTGAAGGGAATATACAAGAAAGTGACAATTAAGCTATTTATGCTAAAAAAGTTGGAATATCAAAAAGGACTTATCCTCTTAGGGCTGGCCTGCCTTCAGGGGGGGTCAAAAGGTCCAGATAACCCCAGCCGGAGGATCAGGGTGGCCCATGCGAAGGTCTAATGTTTACCGTTAAATTACTTACATCACTGACAATTCACGATATACAGGTGCATCTCAATAAATTAGAATATCATGGAAAAGTTCGTTTATTTCGATAATCAATTCAAATTCAAAAAGTGAAACTCATATATTATATTCAATTCAATTCAATTCAGTTTATTTTGTATAGCCCAGAATCACAAATTACAAATTTGCCTCAGAGGGCTTTACAATCTGTGCACATGCGACATCCTCTGTCCTTCCCTCACATCGGCACAGGAAAAACTCCCCTAAAAAACCCCTTTAATATAGATTCATGACACACAGAGGGAAATATTTCAAGCGTTTATTTCTTTTAATTTTGATGATTATGGCTTACAGCTAATGGAAACCCAAAATTCAGTATCTCAGAAAATTTGAATATTGTGAAAAAGTTCAATATTGTAGACTCTCGATGTCCCACTCTAATCAGCTAATTAACTCAAAACAGTTTTCCTGAGCCTTTAAATGGTCTCCAAGGCTGGTTCAGTAGGCTACACAATCATGGGGAAGACTGCTGACTTGACAGTTGTCCAGAAGACAGTCATTGACACCCTCCACAAGGAGGGTAAGCCACAAAAGGTCATTGCTAAAGACGCTGGCTGTTCACAGAGTGCTGTATCCAAGCATATTCATAGAAAGTTGAGTGGAAGGAAAAAGTGCGGTAGAAAAAGGTGCACAAGCAACAGGGATAACCGCAGATTCACAAGGAGTGGACTGAGGCTGGAGTCAGTGCATTAAGAGCCAGCACGCACAGACGTATCCAGGACATGGGCTACAACTGTCGCATTCCTCGTGTCAAGCCACTCCTGAACCAGAGACAACGTCAGAAGCGTCTTACCTGGGCTAAGGAGAAAAAGGACTGGACTGTTGCTCAGTGGTCCAAAGTCCTCTTTTCAGATGAAATTTTAGAGAACTTCATGCTTCCTTCCGCTGACAAGCTTTATGGAGATGCTGATTTCATTTTCCAGCAGGACTTGGCACTTGCCCACACTGCCAAAAGTACCAATACCTGGTTTAATGACCATGGTATCACTGTGCTTGATTGGCCAGCGTATTTGCCTGACCTGAACCCCATAGAGAATCTAGCGGAGACGGGAGCAAGGGGACGCTGCGGAGACGGGAGCAGGGGGACGCTGCGGCCCAGCGGAGACGGGACCTGGGGAGAGCTGCGGCATAGCCGGGACCGGACCCGGGGAGAGCTGCGGCACAGGGACGGACCCGGGGTGAGCTGCGGCACAGCCAAAGAGGGAGTCGGCTGGGGCGCCGACGGGACAGGAGGGGCAGGCGTCGGCCGGGAGCACGGTTTCCTGACCCTGATATTGAGAAATTTGCTTTTTAAATGCACAAATGTGGGACTTTTAATTTGGAAAATATCTTAATTGGTACAGTAAAAATGTTCGATTTTGAGTATGGGTGGAGTTAGAGATGTCCTGAAAATAAATATATCAGTCATTATCTGGAATTATTGAGAAAATACTTTTTATAGCACCTCAAATATTAAGTTATTTGATATTTCTCTTTTAGGACTTTTACTTTAAAATATCTCCTAATTGGTACAGTAAAATTGTTTGATTTTTAGTTTGTGCCGAGTTAAATATTTCCTGAACACGTATACATCAGTTATTGTCTGGAGTTATTAAGAAAAAATATTTTTACAGCACCTTAAAAATTTAAGAAATGACCTATTTGAAGGTACAAATGTAGGAGTTATTACTTTGTTAAATATAATATACAATTGGTACAGTAAACATGTTAGATTTTTTTGTATGGATGTAGTCAGAAAATTCAGTCAGATTTTATTCATTCAATTATCTTTCCAGACACCCTTTGATTCAAAAATAAAGGCATTTCAAAAACAATTTAGTTGCATTTCCCTGTAAGTCACGTTTTGCAGGTAACTGGGTTCATTCTTAATGTGAATATAATTAAAATGAAGCTTAGCTAAAGTTCAGTCAGGAAGACTAGCTTTACACTCCTGTTCATACTCATTACTCTGTCCCGTTGAATACTCTATCAGGTGATTGGGGGGGGGCGTTCACGTAAAAAATTAACCAACCAGTTTCGGCCATGGTTTCCTTTAGCCAATCACATCGTTGCTCTCAGAGTTTAAAAATATGCTCTCTGCTGCGGTCAGTTGTCATTTCAGCATATTGCAGACGTGAATGGATGCATTTTCTTACCCTTTTCTACATCTCGTTGTTGGTAACTGAGACGATGTCGGATCCAAGTCAGGACTTAATATCATTGTTCAACCGGAGTCATTGTTCAACCGGAGCGGCATTCAGCCTGCGGGAGCAGGAGCAGTCGGTAGCGCATGCAGCGGCTCACCTCAGAGGAGCAGGAACCCTCTTGTCTCAGCTGGTAGATTGCGGTGGTTTACCAGCACCAGTCCTTCCTCTCTCCCAGCTCCGCAGCAGTAAATCTACAGGTAGCCGTGATCCAGCGATCCTCCCCGACGTTCGCGCCGTGCGTAAGGCGAGGAAATCAGGCTCATCAAAGCTCCGCAGGTGAAGACGAAGTAAGTCGATTCCCGTACTCTTTATCGACGGCAACTCCTGGCAGACAACGCCGTCATCTCCACGCGGCAGTCATGGGTTTGCTCCATCCACACCATTGATGCTCGCCTTCTAGACCAAGAAACGATGCAGCTGCTACTACACCATGAGGTATCCACGACAACCAGGACTCCATGCGGCAACAAGCCGTGATGCTAAAATGACAGTTTCAGGCTCCAAGCCGCTAAAAACTAGAACTTTGTTTCTGCTGCCGCTGCTTTTACCGGACAGAGGAGAAATCTGGGCGTCATGACGCACGTCTGCAGTTCCTGGGCATCACTCTCCATGCAGCTGATATGAAGCGTCCCTTCCAGTCGCAAAGTTGGGGCACAACCGCGAAATTGGGATCTCATTTTGCAGAGTAAAATACATAACTAAGCAGCAGTTTACCTTAGTTTACACTCTCCATAGCGAAGCGCGCTCCAGATGACGACGTATCACGGAGGCGCATGGTGTGCTTAGGCCGCAGTGGTCGCCCGCTACATCACGTGACTGTCACAAATAGTTCACTGATAAAACACTATATACTGTCAGGGTATTATAGTAAGAAAGTCAATGCACTTTTAAATGCTTAAGAAGCAGGAGTTCTTAAAAGTCTGCAGTTAAGTAAATATTTTCAAATCAAATAGTTTACAGGATAGTACACCCTTGTTTCTTTAAAATGCATTTATTACTTGAGATGGTTTTCAGGGGTTGTACAAAGGTAATTTTGAGAGAGAAAATAATAATTGTATAGTAATATTTTGTCCATGAATATGAGATATGAGCTTACAGATAATTACAATCACTCCTCAGCATTGTGGAGGTTGGTTTATGGCTTTTGCTGGTTACACCTACAGTCTATGGGTTACACCCGTTCTCACAAGTCAATTGCTGGTATGTGCACTGGCGTTTTGGAGAGAAAAACAGGGCATAGAGTTTAAACGGCTTCGTTAATGCTTGGAGCTTGCTTTACTTCCTCCTTGGCATTTCAAATTCAGCAGGCAAGTCATCTCTCATGGGCGCTCTTTCTTCTGACATTTGCTGGACATGGCGTCTTCCGTGTCTAAATATGCTATCTCATCTATCTCGTGGATGGGTGACCTGCGTCTCTGGTCTTTTCCGCTCGATCACTGAAATAGCGTAACGTTTGTACAACGAGCTGATGAGTTCCTCTGAGTCACTTAACTCCTACACGGTTTTGGGGATTCTATCATAGCAGTGGTTTGCTAGTCACTGGCCTCTCTTTGCACAGTTTGATCTCTGTCTGTGCAATAATGAAGTCGTCATCGTTATCATAATGGCTATTATGAGAAACATCACGTGACCTTCCGGAGCATCTTTTCAGAGGCCAGCGTATCAGTTTCCCCTTGTCAGACCTGAGGCTTTCCTTAATCAAAGCTTCTTTGTGCATTCAGATGTGATGAATTTACATCATCGTCTAAATCCTTAAACCAAAAGTAGAGATCACATTTTCGATCCGGCCTTTCATCTTAGGCATTATGAGCTACGTCTTAAACACATGGGAAGGCAGAGGTGCATGCTCTGTTTGTGGTTTGTTCAGACTCGCTTTTGCTTCTTTTAATTCAGGATTAAATACCTAGGTTAAGTCCCCTACTTGCTCACTTCTCCTTATTTCTTACCCCAGGTAATCCCCCTTTGCCAAATCCTGGTTTAGCTATCAGCATTAGTCAGGGCATTCTTTATGAATAGGGGCTGCTTCTTCGGCCACAAACCAAGGCATCTCATCTACATCCTTGGGACAAATGGGACGTTGGTTATCCTCAGCCTTCACCTCCATTAAACAGCCTTAAAATAAGGTCTGGTAAGTCATGCATATAACTGGTGGGGCTGTCACCTTCAGGCTGTATATTGGCATGTCATTCAGTTTGTCCAATAGCATGGGATAACATTATCTTAGTAAGGCTTAATGTTCCTTATATTATCACTGAAGCTACACTCGCATTCTATTGTTTAAGCAGATATTCTCTCATGCACTGTATAATGCATTGCTTCCTGTCTGTTCATTGAGTCAGACTATTCGCTGGTCTATCGTGTCCAGGTTCTCAATTGGCTGGTCTAACGGACCGTTGCTCAATATCCCGCTCTGACGTTACCGGGTTTTCAATTTTCTGGCATAACAAAACGTTTCTAATGTCCTGGTCTTACATGACTGTGTTCTTACATCCGCCCCGACCTCAAAACAATACTTGTAACTCAGAGGTCGTTAAAGCCTTATAAATATCTGGTAAGGTATGCATATAACTGGTGGTGGTGTCATTTTGTGTATTGCCTTCTTTAATTTGAATGTGATAGCAATATTTATCCATGCTAGTGTGTTTTATATATTAACTAAATCTACTTCGGCATTCTATAGTCCTGGTGGATATTCTCATCTATGTGTAATGTATTATGTTTATTAGACTGAGACGGGTAGCTGGTATAAGTGACTATGTTTGCTGGTCCCATACACTGGTTCTCAAATCTCATGGTCTTCCTGGTCTAACATGGCCTGGTCAGAAGCGACCTTTTCTCATTTCCCTGATCTAACATGATCGTTTTCCATTCCCCAGGTCTAACGTGACCGTTTCTCATTTCCTGGTCTAACATGACCTGGTCAAGAAGGACCGATTTTCTTCTAATTCTGGTCAAACATCTCCTTTCCCCGTTCTCTGGGGACTCTCTGGTCTACGATATCTCTGGTCTACCATGTAGCCCCCCTCCCTGAGGCTTTGACAAAAAATAACTCACGTGAGAACAACTGCTTAACTTTAACTCCTTATTAGCACAACTCGTCCATAACTTTACTCAGCCAGAGAACCCTGATCCCTCACGGGTTGCCATGCATCACCTATCTTCTCCTGGGTCCTAAGTCCCTACCTATTTTTCTGCACAGTGGACAATCTTTCAAAGGGAACACCTCTTATATTGGAATTTGAGGTGATACTGTGTCACTGTCAACTAAAATGTGCGTGACATCCTATTACGTCGTTGTCAAGCTCTCCTCTCACTTGACCAAGTCTGTCCTGCTGTGGCCCTGCTGACACCCACTGCTACTACCATTTTATTATTATTATTAGTCACATTACTATTACCTGTACCATTACGCATATTGGCTTAAACAACAAAAAATGTAATGTTGAAAGTCCAGAACACAGCCTGAAACATCTGAGCAAAGTCCTTTCGCATGCCAGTGTATTTTTTTCTCCTCTTCATAAGAACAGGTAAAATCATTGTCCAGGGTACTGACTTCGCCCATTGACAGCTGGGATCTGTGGCGGTTACGGAAGATGGAGGTAAAATAGCAATAAAATGTCAAGAATTGTCTTTATTCTTGTTCTATAATTTCATAAATACAACAAACTATAGTTTTTGCTGTGGTATCAAATAGCTTTTGCCTCCCAAATTTTATTTGGTGGAAAATAGGGCAAAATGGCTCTTTGGATAGTAAAGGTTGCTGACCCCTGCCCTATCCTGTCCTCTCACTTGACCAAGTCTGTCCTGCTGTGGCCCTGCTGACACCCACTGCTACTACCATTTTATTATTATTAGTCACATTACTATTACCTGTACCATTACGCATATTGGCTTTGCCTCCACCCTGAACCCCTTTTTTGCTTTCTCGCCTCGCAGTTTCCGCAAATCATTGTGGTACCTGGACTGTGGTCGTGCCTCCTGCTGTGACCCGGCTGACGCCCACTGCTACTTTGATTATTATTATTAGTCACGTTACTAATACTATTCCCTATATCATTATTTAAATTCTACTATAGTCATTGGTGCTGTTATTATAAGTAGTCTTATTATATGAATAATTTATGTCATATACATTGAATGTGTTGTATCTCTGTTATGCTGTTCATTCTGTACACATGACATCTATTGCATTCTGTCCATCCTGGGAGAAGGATCCCTCCTCTGTCGCTCTCCCATAGGTTTCTTCCTTTTTTCTCCCTGTTAAGGTTTTTTTTTTCCTGTGCCAATGTAAGGGTTCCGGGGCAGAGGATGTCGCATGTGTAACGGGTGAGGTGTGGACCCAAATGCAGTACGACTAGGAGACAGAGTAAAGTTCAGGATCTTTATTCAGGGCTGGATACACCGCAGACAGACAGGCAAGGGATAACTCACGGTGTGTATTCCACACGGGCGAACGCTGAACCGTCAGCGGAGCAGTCAGACAGAAACCAAAAGGAGCGGAGGCAAAACTCGTGGTCGGGGACAGAAGGCTGGTGCAGCTAACCGGGGCAGAAGCAAGGTCGGAATACCGTGGAGGAAGACAGAAGGCTGAGTCGTTTACCGGGGCAGAGGTGAGGTGGATAAGTCCAAACAGGCAGGGTCGGCAACGGGAAATCAGTCCGGGGAAAAACGCTGGAAGGTCTGGCATGAATGCGGAGAACGATCTGGCAGTGAGTGTGTGTGAGAACGGGGTTTAAATACTAAGTGAGCAGGTGAGAGTGATTGTGCTGATGAGGTGGGTGTGGCAGACAGGTGCACTGCATGAGGCTGATTAGGTGAGTGAGGGAGAGTGTGGTGAGAGAGAGGGGGCTGGGCTGTGAGCTGAGAGAAATAGAGTGCAGGAAGAGTGAACAGGTGTGACTGTGACAGCATGTGTACAGATTGTAAAGCCCTCTGAGGCAAATTTGTGATTTTGGGCTATACAAAATAATCTGAATTGAATTGAATCATAATCACCACCACCAGTGTCTGGACTCCAGGGGGATTGTGCTTAGCTGATCTCAGCGTTGGGGCCCCTCTGATACATGGCTTGGCCATGGAGTCCAATAGCCAAAGACTTTGTACTATTCATTCTTATGCATGTGTAATAAATTATTGTTATATTTTATTGAAGTCTCTCCTGTTTGAATTAATCTTATTTCCATATATTTATATATACTCTTTGTTGAGATCTTATTTTGAGACTGGAAGTTGTCTAACGTCGATCCCTCGGCTAACTTCACAAAGTCCATCGCTCGCTCCCGATCTGGGCCGTTTGATTAACCATGAATGTTAGTATATAGGTGCACTAAAATTTCTGTCGGCTGACTTGACCACGGAGATCCAAGTGCCTGCTGACTTGACCGCAGTCAGTTACCTGACTGAAATTTTTTTGACATCAAGTTGGAATTAATTCTCAATAAATATCTTTATTTACAGATACTAAATAAATAACCGTTTATTATTATTATTATTATTATTATTATTATTATTATTATTATCAGCCACATCATTGCACAATGGGAGACCACTAGCCAACAATCTAGTGTCAAATCTTTTACACAGAAAATAAGAATTTTCTACAAAACGTGGTGTTTGTTGTCAAAACTAAGAGCCAATCAGCTTTTTCATCAGGAAACAGCAAGACGTTTCCCATCATACAGTGGGTCATGCAGTTGGTGGAGAGCAACTGCGGCGCCTGGCTCTAAAAACTGCGGCTGCCTCGCTCTCGTGAGGTTATCGTTGCCGGCGTGTTCATGACGTCAAAGCAAGTTGGGATCAAGTCGGACACAAATCTAACCGGCATGCATTGTGCGGTGATCGCCGGTGATCGATTCTGCGCAGGATTGGCTCTTCTCGAACAAACCTAATGTCTTTCAAAGCAACAGTAAAACGCATTCAGGTTGATTCCTTTACCCTTAATCGACATACCGTTCCAGAGAGTGGCCATGGATATAGTAGGACCCCTGCTGAAGTCGAGTAGGGGGCATCGATACATCCTGGTCATCATGGATTATGCCACCCGCTACCCAGAGACAGTCCCGTTACGCACTGCAAGTGCTAAGGCGGTTGCCAGAGAGTTGTTCCTCCTCTGTAGTCGGGTTGGCATTGTGAAAGCAGTCTTAACTGACCAGGGAAGCTGCTTCATGTCTCGTGTAATGAAGGAGATGTGCAAGTTGTTGAAGGTGAGCCAGATAAGAACCTCAGTAAACCACCCACAGACGGATGGCCTTGTTGAACGGTTTAATAAGACCTTCAAACAAATGCTGAGAAAAACTATAGATGTGAATGGGAAAAACTGGGACCAACTAATCCCTTTTGTGTCTCAATCAGAGAAGTTCCCCAGGCTTCCACAGGGTTTTAGCCATTTGAAATGCTGTATGGACGGAGACCCAGGGGCATGCTGGATCTGGCTAAAGAAGCCTGGGAGCAACAACCATCACCTTACCGCTCTGTCATAGAGTATGTTGACCAGATGCAAGGGAGGATGGGTAAAATATGGCCCCTAGTGCGGGAGCACATGCAGCAAGCCCAACATGCTCAAGCCCGAATCTACAACCATAAAGCTCAAGTGCGGGAGTTCCGACCTGGTGAGTTTATCCTTGTCCTTGTCCCAACTGCTGAATGCAAGTTGATTGAGAGGGTAAGCAAAGTCAACTACAAGGTGAGACAACCTGGGAGAAGGAAACCCTGTCAGATTTATCATATAAATCTTCTAAAGAAATGGTATGCGTTCCGATGCCAGCACTGACTGTTGAAATCCCAGATTCGGACCCTTCACAGGTACCTCTAGGCCCCCAGTTGGGCCCGGCCCACCGACAGGACGTGGTAGGACTGACCAGCCAATTCAAGGATGTGTTTTCTGACCTTCCTGGATGCACCACTGTGATTCAACATGATACTATCACCGAGCCAGGAAAGAAGGTGAGGCTCCAGCCTTATCGCATCCCAGAGGCAAAGAGAAAGACCATCGAAGATCTTGGAAATGGGGGTTATTGAGGGGTCACATAGTGCCTGGTCCAGCCAGATTGTCAAGACTCCCAAACCAGATGGCACTGATAGCTTCTTCAATGATTTTAGAAAACTGAATGAAATCTAAAAATTTGATGCCTACCCCATGCCTAGAGTTGATGAGCTATTTGAGCGGCCCGGTTTGTGTCCACTCTTGACCTCACCAAAGGTTACTGGCAGGTCCCCCTCACAGAAGGAGCAAAGGAAAAGATGGCCTTTGTTACCCCGGAAGGCCTGCACCACTACAAAGTCCTGCCCTTTGGAGTCCATGGCATTCCAGCCACCTTCCAACGCATGATGGACAAGGTGCTCTGACCCAATGGTGCGTATGCAGCTGTCTACTTGGACGTGGTAATAATCCTCAGCACTGACTGGACCTCCCATGTAGTCCACCTGAGAGCTGTCCTAGGAGCCCTACGGCAAGCTGGCCTGACTCCCAATCCCAAACAGTGTCACCTTGGACTAGAAGAGGCAGAGTACCTCGGCTACACTATTGGGAGAGGCAGTGTAAGACCCCAATTTCAGAAAGTGGAGGCCATCACCACCTGGCCAAAGCCAGCAACTAAACGGCGAGTAAAAACGTTCCTGGGACTTGTGGAATATTATCAGTGCTTTATCCCTCACTTTGCTACCATTGCAGCCCCTTTACACGCGATGACAAAGAAAAGCCACCCACAACATGTCCTCTGGAGTCCTGAAGCGGAGGAAGTGTTTGCCACCCTTCAGAAGGCCTTATGCACCGAGCCTGTCTTGAGTACACCCAACTTTGAGGACACCTTTGTCATCCATGCAGATGCCTCATGATCAGGGGCTGGAGCTCAGGTTCAGGGAGGTGATTGAGGGAGTGTTTTATCCGGTTCAGGTGCTACAGCCACTCGGCACACGGGCTGCAGGTGTGTCCAATGCCATCAGGTAAATTAGTGGAGCTCTATGTTCAACCAGCTTGGAAGCAGCAAGGGCAGAGAGGCTGGAGAGACAGACTGAGCAGAAGACAAGGAGGGTCTCTTGAACCACTGGAGAAACGCAGCATTGAAGAGAGGTAACTAGGATGACTCACCTCTCTATCTCTCTCTCTCTCTGTTTTGCCTAAACAGGACAGAGGAACTGCCTGGCGTCTTGAGTGGGCTGAAGGACCCAGACTCCAAACGGGAGGAACCCTCTGTTGATTTTGATCCCATCCCCTTTACCCTAACCTCTTATTAAAGGACACCTTTTGTTTGACACAAACTGCCTCTGAGCCCTTTGTTTTATTGTGAATCTTGCCTCTATGTCCCCTGGGTTGCCACAATGGACAGATATTATTTACTTCTGATCTTTGTCAAACATGAAGATATGTATGTATGTATGTATGTATGTATGTATGTATGTATCACAGACCAGAATCACTTTTTTCACTGGAATATGAAACACTATTGAAAAAGACTCTCTGGGAGCGCCTGACAGTTGTGTTAGATGTATTTGTATGGTCTCCCTGCAGACACGGTAGACTCCATCACCCCAGACAAAGTGAGAGGTCTCAGAGACATGCTGAACAGCAGCGCCATGGACATCATGTACTACACCAGCCCTCTGTACAGAGATGAGGTAAGACTGAGGCTATTGTACACTACAGCCTTGTTATGTTTCCTCGCAGCTGTGTTTTTGCATTTTGTCACAGTGCTTACAGTTGTTAGTCCCATGAGCTCAAATCAACTCCAAAACTTAATCCTGGCTAAACTGTTCCAACATGGCTCTATAGCACTAAATTATGATCTACTTCCTGAATATGAAATAATAAATGATAAACAAGACTTTAATAATCAAACATAACCAAATCTATTTTAATCTTGTCACAAATAAAAAATTACAATAGAGGCAAATACCTCATAAAGTTGTATATGCGTGTTGTCTTTGTGTGTCTGTAGATTACCAGGGGTTTGACTCTGGAGCTGAATCGTCTGTACTCACTCTTCTGCTCACGAAATCCAGACTTTGAGAAAAATGGGAAGGTGTCCATAGTATCACACTCTCTGGGCTGCGTCATCACCTTCGACATCATGACGGGCTGGGACCCGGTGCGCTTCCATCATCAAGAAGCACCAGACCCAGAGGAAACAAAAGTTTGCTGGCCGAGTGATGAGGAGCGTCACCTTCAGGAGCACCTGAGACTCACACGCCTCAGGTACTGTACAAGTTATTTTTCTGGCACAGGTTAGAGAAATTTATTCTACATCATCTGATTAAATTTTTGCATGTCATGTCATTGATAGCAAACATTGCAAGAAAAAACACTCTTCTCTACAGATATTGCACAAAACATCAGCCTGTTATGAGGGTGTGGAGGTCGGCACTGACGGTGGGACTGTTGTTTAGTGTTAGAGCGGGTCGTCCTACAATCGGAGGATCAGTGGTCAGATCCCCGGCTCCGCTAGTCAATGTAGATGTGTCCTTGGGCAAGACACTTAACCCCAAATTACTCCCCTCTGAATGGGTGTGATGCACCTTGCCTGGTAGCCAATCATCACTGTATGAAAGGGTGCGGATGGGTGAATGACATATAGTGTTAAACGATTTGAGTAGTAGTAGCTATACAACTACAAGACCATTTACCATTACTGAATGCCTTTTTAGCTAGTGGGTTCCAAAGAGGTTGAACAAAGCAAAGCCCCTTTTTCATAACTAAAATATGTGTAGTTTTTTAAATGGACGGTTGTATTTTACCGCAAAATTTGTTTTTTTGGTTGATGTTTGGCTCCTCAAACCGAAAATAGTGAACATATCGGCTTCTCCACAAGGGCCAGAGTCTGCCTTATCACATGTATCTCTGGAAATAATGATCAGAATGTCACTAAATTTAGACTGGATGTTTACAGACAGTTAATGCATACAATAAAGTAGAGCTATAATAAATACTTTTGTCCATCTTTGAAATTTCAGACACGTGAATTATAGATGGAAATTGAATTGGAAATCAAAAAGCCAAAAGGTACGTGTATCAATGATGAATAAGGCTTCTAAAAAGGTCATTTTAAAAAGTATTTTCAAATTGGATGTAATGCATATGTTTGTGTGTAGAACAATGTTGTTAAACAAGTGTCATTTGTTAAATTACTTTTCAAAGTGGTTAAATTCATTTTTAACAGTATTTTTGAACTTCACAGGCTAAAAAATGTCAGGTGGCGCAACCGACTATTTGTTAAAATATAAATATATATATATAATTTCCTACCTTTCATTTTAACTGAAATCTTTGGCAAGTATCCCCTTAGAGTCTACAGTGCCTAACACATATCTATTTTGTGGATGTGTTTTGTATTTTTATAATTTAAGATCATTGCATTCTATTGGCCAGGTATTTGGTATCTTAAGCATCTGATTTTACATTTAAAATGAAAAAAAGAACTAGAAAAATTCGCAAGAAATTTTCTAGTGTGGCTGCTACTGCCCGAACACGTTGCATATATTAACAGTTCTGAGACAGCTGTATCAATGGGGTTCCTTTAGGGTTAGTTTGGGGTACATTTGAGTTTCATTTGAGTTTCATTTGAAAAATAAGTAAGTCCAATCGCATAAATAATACAATCCTGCAGAAAATGCGTTGGAATGCTGAAAGCTGAAATCAGTCACAGAGCATTGCTGAAAATACGGACGTTTCAAATAACTTTCCTGAAAAAGCCCAAAAGCCAAGAAAAACCTGGTAGTTGAATTGTAAAACTGGCAGAGATGGAAGCTGAACTGCATCATCAAAAGAAACAAAGAGCTGAAATACAATGAAGAAAAATCTGGAAGCTGAACTGTTAAACTGTAGAGGTGGTAGTAATAGTAGAAGAAGAAGTCATAAGAAGAGTAGTAGTTTTAGAAGCGGAAGTTATAGTAGTGGTAGTAGTATCCGTAACAGCAGTAATATCAGTGGTTAAGTAGAAGAAATAGTCGAATCAGCAATAGTAGTAGAAGAAGTTGTTGTAGTATTAATAGTAGTATTAATAGTAGTCGTGCTGAGTTACTGTTTGCCATAACTGGTGATAACACAGGGAAGGTTCTACCTGAAATTGTGTGTGAGAGAAAGTAAGGCATTGAGAGATGGAGAAACAGAGATTAGAGAAAGAGAGTGTGAAAGAGAGAGCGTAAGAGTGAGAAAGTGATTGAGATAGAAAGAGAGAGTGAGCAAGTGAAAGAGAGAGAGGGAGTGAGAGAGAGTAAGAGAGAGGGTGTGAAAGAGAGAGAGAGATTGAAAGAAGAGAGGGTGCATGAGTGAGAGATAAAGAGAGGGTGAGTGAGTGAAAGAGAGAGTGAAAGGGAGGGGGAGAGAGAGTGAGAAATAGAGAAATACACGCGCACACACACTCTCTGTCAACCAAAGTTATCT